>NC_139225.1:158403632-158423632 GCF_055691185.1 Crinia signifera | reverse complement strand
ATATACTGTATGTGATCCTCGTAGAGCAAGTTATATATATACTGTATGTGATCCACGTAGAGCAAGTTATATATATACTGTATGTGATCCAAGTAGAGCAAGTTATATATATATATACTGTATGTGATCCACGTAGAGCAAGTTATATATATACTGTATGTGATCCAAGTAGAGCAAGTTATATATATACTGTATGTGATCCACGTAGAGCAAGTTATATATATATATATATATATATATATATATATATATATATATATATATATATATATATGTATATATATATATATATATATATATATATATATACTGTATGTGATCCACGTAGAGCATTTCCAGCCAAGGCCTCATTTCCATAAGTGAAATATAGCGGAAACATATTCTAAGAATCATAATCGCCGCCCGTATTTCGCTTTGCGTCTTGTGGGATAGATCGTCCCGGCAAAGATACATTTCCTTTTGTTGTTGTGTTTTGTTACAACGCAATAAACAAACAGATCGTCAACGTTCCGGGCTGCGGATCTCAGATATCCCCGGCTCCTGCGCAGCACCCCCGCTCAGCCGGTATAATCAGATGTCCGCTGCGCCATCAGTCAGCGGGAGAGATACTTTCATGCACAAACATTTGCCTAAAGATCACACGTGTCAGAGTGTCTGATGTTCCCTCAGTATCTGAGCCCAGAGAGACACCAATATCCCTAATGTGCTCTTGTTCTGGGTGCGGAATAAGGAACCACTGAGCCAGACAGAGATAAAGGGTGATATATAGGTGCGATGCCAGAGGCTGAAATGTTTCTAAGACCATAAGTCTCCCTTACATTCGCATGATCTCTCTGCCCCCACCACCACTGCCACCTTCTCCTACAGACAAGGCTGGGCGCAGGCTTCCTCCACACTCATGGGGTTATTCTAGTTCACTTTTAGAGGAAACTTCCTTCTTAAATGGACAAAAACCATGTACACTGCAGGTGGGGCAGATGTAACAGGTGCAGATAGAATTAGATTTGGGTGAGTTATTTTGTTTCTGTGCAGGGAAAATACTGACTGCTTTATTTCTACACTGCAATATAGATCTCACTTTAAAGAAAAACCCCACCCAAATCTAATTCTCTCTACACGTTACATCTGCCCCACCTGCAGTGCACATGGTTTTTTTTTCCATCTAAGAAGGAATTTGCCTCTAAGAGTGAACTAGAATAAGGCCCTCATCTGCCTGATAGCTCGGATCTGATATCCTAGGTGGACATCGACAGGAGGCCGGCACAAGCTTTAGTTCAACATGTCCATGGACGACACGAATAAGGTCGGCATGTTTTTTTCATGGTTTTTGTGTCTATGTCGACATGGAGACCATATAAGTGTATCGCGTCTTCTGCGTCGAGCACTTTTATTTTCACACTTTTATGCCCACTTGTATAGTAAATTATTAAATGTCGACTTTATTCATGTCGACCATGTCCATATTGACCTTAAGCGTGTGTTGACCTTCTGCCAATATCAACCGAAGGTATGTCGACCAATCTTAGGTGTGGACCTAGTCACCTTCTACCATTAGTGGTCGACCTAGTGACACCTGACCTAGACATTGTCGACCCAGGGACCGCATACCGAATTAGGCCCATTGTACTTGTCATCTCTGTTCTCTTTCTGCGGCACTAACCAGCCTGGGACAAGGAACTCATTAATTCTCATGTACAGTACAGTATATGAATAATGCAGTAAATACAATGAATTTCTGGACATAGACGCTATAATTAAACCCCCTTATATAAATGTATCAATGGTTTTGTTTTTTCTCTCCTTTGGCGTCGCTATGTAAATGAGGTGAATCATGCACGGAAGCAAATAACTTCTTTGTTGCGCATCATGCAACAATTACACATAAAAAGTCTCCTGCAAACGCTCAGCGACAAATAAACGGTAATAGAATTAGGGGCTGGGATATTGGGTTGCTAAGGCTTTCTTATAGAATGGTATTAGCACTCGACTTGTGACTTCCAAAGACCCTTAATGAATAAGAGCTTACATTGTGGGAGGCTGGAAATTTGCATTTCATGCGTGTGCAACCATTACCAATAAAGCGTCAGATAATTGGCAATTTAAAAATAGTACTTGCATAGAGACAGACGCCCAGGGTGAGAATAAAGTGCTGACGCGGAGGTCTGATGGCCCATGAACGTCTTAAAACCAGTGATCCCTTTTATGCAGTAGTCATTGCTTCATTAAAATACCGGACTAATAAGTGTACGCTGCATTAAAGACCCACAGAGAATATCAATTTATTTGGAAGGGGGCAAATTAGAGAAACACTATACATGGTACTGAAACAGGGCTGTGTTTGAATGTAAAACACAATTGTGTTACTAATATACTGTATGATTATGATAAATACTCTCTGCGGACATATTCACTATAAAGCCACATAATAACATAAGAAATATAATCACGGAAGGATTTACCATGGCAAAAAGAGAGATGCCGAATACTGAAATGATCAAAACGATGCTGTGGGAGTTCAATCGCAAAATGTCCATAGGGTAGAGACATAGGGCCTTATTCTAGTTCACTCTTTCTGATAAATTCCTTCTTAGATGGACAAAACCATGTGCACTGCAGGTGGGGCAGATGTTACTTGTGCAGAGAGAATTAGATTTGGGTGGGATTTCACTTCAAAGTGAGCTCTATATTGCAGTGTAAAAATAAATCAGCCAGTATTTACCCTGCACAGAAACAAAATAACTCACCCAAATCTAATTCTCTCTGCACATGTTACATCTGCCCCCCTGCAGTGCACATGGTTTTGTCCATCTAAGAAGGATTTTGTCAAAAAGAGTGAACTAGAATAAGGCGCATACTGTAGGGCACAATTAATATTTGTAACCCTTGACCCCTGAACATATCCAGCCCCAGATCTCAACGTTCCAAATAGGGGTATGATCTCTTGTAAACCCCAGACGCATTTCTCTGTGGGCCACCCACAGCTTTGTCAGGGTGGATGCTTGACAGGAAAA
This sequence comes from Crinia signifera, assembly GCF_055691185.1. NCBI lineage: Eukaryota > Metazoa > Chordata > Amphibia > Anura > Myobatrachidae > Crinia > Crinia signifera. The sequence continues at coordinate 158,420,621 of NC_139225.1, read as the reverse complement.
CATGTGCCGCACCTCACAGTCCTGCACTTACACAGTAACAGTAGCGATGCACCCCACAGCACATCCCTGACACAGTCACAGTAGTGATGCACCCCACAGCCCTCCACTGACACAGTTACAGTAGTGCTGCACCCCACAGCCCTCCCCTGATAGTCACAGTACTGCTGCACCCCACAGCACATCACCAACACAGTCACAGCAGTGCTGCACCCCACAGCCCTCCCCTGACAGTCACAGTAGTGATGACCCCAACAGCCCTCCACTGACACGAATGCCATGTGCTACCCGGGCCTCTTACCCAGCCACTTGCTGCAGGCCGCGCTGGATCCTGCACATTGGCCACCTCCTCGAGCCCTCCTGCGCTGGCCGCGGCTTCCAGAACACAGCCGCGGCTACAGGAAAATGCCCGCCGGTCCCCTGCACTGAGGACATGTCCTCAGTGCAGGAGTCCGGCGGCCATTTTCCTGTAGCCGCGGCCATGTTCTGGAAGCCGTGGCCAGCGCAGGAGGGCTGGATGTAGTAGCCTCCCCGGACTGGGGTGTGGGCAGGAGGAGCATGTACTGCGCTCTCCCCCGCCCCCCTCCCCCCAGCAGCAGCAGCAGATGGAGAGGAGAGACAGCAACAATGGTGAGTTGCTGCTGGCAAATTCTGGCACTGTGGGGCATATGTGTTTCTGGCACTGTGGGGGCATGTGTGTATTTGGCACTGTGGGGGAATATCTGGCACTGTGGGGGCATATGTGTCTCTGGCACTGTGGAGACATATCTGGCACTGTGGGGGCATATGTGTCTCTGGCACTGTGGGGGCATATGTGTATTTGGCACTGTGGCGGAATATCTGGCACTGTGGGGGCAAATCTGGCAATGTGGACATCACATTGTGCGGTGTAATGGGCATCATGGTATGGGGCGTAATGGGCATTACGGTGTGGGGAGCATTGGGTAATTGCCATCACAGTATGGAGTGTAATGGGCATCAAGGTGTGCGGCATAATATGTAATTAGCATCACAATGTGCAATCTGCAGTTACACAATACAATCATGGTACAAGCCACGCCCCCTTTTGATAGGCCACACGCCTAATTTTTCAGCGCACCCCCGGTGCGCACAAGCATTCAGTCTTCCAGAAAGTTGGGGGGGGTATGGCCCAGTGCTCTGGACTTGCCCCCTAGGCTAAAAGTTGCCAGCCTGCCCCTGACACAGTAGTGCTGCACCCCACAGATTAAGTTTTGCCTCATTTTCAATGACTGGGATAAGAAATTCAGGCCCAGGGTCAGATCTACTTGGACATGCCAAATTCAGTTTGGTTCGGTTTTCAGAGACCCAACCCATACATCTGTAGATTCCATGGGCAACCAGAAGCTGTCGTGTATGATACCATGCTGACGAACACAACACAGCTTCCTAAGTCACTCCATCTTCCCAGGAACCTCCCAACTTTTAGAGGTCAGACCTCTGGAAAAGAAACGGGTCTTCGGATGGAGGGGAGGAGAATTGGTTGGAGGGCATGGCTCAAGACATAACTTGATGCCATCATCATTTCGGGGGCGAGCCCTGCACTCCTCAAGCAGTTGAACAGCACTGAATAGAGACACTCAGATATGTCACAGGGGACTTTGCATAAAAAGTGTCCCCTGATGTGGCATTACCCTACTGGCTGTAGGAGCCTGGTGCTGGTTCCAAAATACAGGGGACACCTACAATTTTTGGAGCCAGGAAAGGTCCAAGAGCCCGGTGCTGGTTTATTAAATGTAATGGAACCCCACCATTTTTATTCCCCCTTATTTGTGCTATCAGCACCGGCTCAAATAGCTGTTGCTGTTTATGCTCTGTGGGGGCAGGGTTTTTTTTAACCCAAAAATTGTATATTCCCATTACCTTACCAAAAATATTGCCAGAAATTGCAAATGATTTCTGAGCTGTTCTAAAAAAAAACGCACCCTATGACATCTCGCCCTTTATCTCTCTCCAAGGCTTGTTATATATACCCTCACTGTACTTGATTCTTCACACATATTGTAATACAATAGTCTATTGCTAGTGTTTAATTTTACTAAATACAGCAAAAAAACATACCATCTCATTGCACCAGCTATAATGAATCCAGTGATCCGTTAATCTATTAAATTGAAATTCATTAGGTTAATTTACATTAAAGATTTTATCTGCAAGATTTAACAAGAGCAGTGTCCAGCCGCGGTTCAGCGACTGTCCGGGGTCAGTGTCCCTGGTAAGTAAATGCGTATTGTGCATCTTGCGCTGTCTTTTGTTATCCTGTCTGAGAAACACAACCCTGTCACAATCCTGAATTACAGTAACTCTGCACCATGGTCCGGCTTGGGTACTAAAGGCCCAGATCCTACTAGTTAATTTGGTGAATTTGGAGTCAAATGTGGAACTAGGGGCCTTATTTTGGTTCATTCTTTCTGACAAAATCCTTCTTAGATGGGCAAAACCATGTGCACTGCAGGTGGGGCAGGTGTTACTTGTGCAGAGAGAATTAGATTTGGGTGGGGTTTTACTTCAAAGTGAGATCTATATTGCAGTGTAAAAATAAAGCAGTCAGTATTTTCCCTGCACAGAAACAAAATTACTCACCCAAATCTAATTCTCTCTGCACATGTTACATCTGCCCCCCTGCAGTGCACATGGTTTTGTCCATCTAAGAAGGATTTTGTCAGAAAGAATGAACCAAAATAAGGCCCTAGGTGAGTATTTTGCAGAACACTGGCCCTTATTCTAGTCGAATCGGACGGATGCGTATTTCAGACGGGCACAGAGTGTTCTTAGCCCCGCCTACCACATGGATCGCTCACACCGTCTGAATGCGGTAAGATGCCGAGCAAATGGACTGCGAGTGGATGTTTCATGCCAACACCTCCCCCATCTGTGGGAACCCCCCCCCCCCCCCTGTGATTCTCCGATGATCGCCGACCATGGAATAAAACCGAGCGGTCAGGCAGCACCGAGTGCTCCAGACCACTCAGACATTTTTCCGTATGAAAGCAGGGATATGGGCGGCCAGCTGACATCCGGCTATGTCATATGTCCGCCCCCCTCACGTGCGTCACGGCCGGATTACCATACGTACGCCTCGCGGTTTCATGGGAACGCCCATGAAACGCGGGGCGTGCGCATATGGTAATGAGCCCAAACATCCCTTCACGTCCCTTTTCCAACCCCTGCTTGGGTGGTTCCGACCGTTCGTTTTCTGCACAGAACTCACGCCGTGTTTGGACGTGCGAGGCCTTCGCACATGCGCAGAAACTCCTCTGCACATGCGCAAACACCAACCATCGTCCCTCCGATTGCACACGGAGCCGTCCGACTCAATCAGAATAAGGGCCACTGTACTTCCACCTCATGTCCTGAGGCTACAGAATTTCTGTGCTTTAATATAACAAAATACTGCTCCATATATGAAGAAACTTTTTTGTGTGTATATTAAACGTTGGAGACTTTACCCCGGCATGCTTCTATATTTATATATTTTGCCCCGGGGCATCTTAATAGAGGCCGGTTGGCAGCCTCTTCCAGCCAGACGCCCTCCTCTCTGCCGGGAGCAGTAGAGTCTGAGCACTAGAGCGCTCAGATTCCTACTGCGATGCGCAAATCTCCGAAAATTGTATGGCGGCCATTTTTCCAGCAGCATGGAAGTGCACTCGGACCCCATTGCGCATGCACGGATTGCCAGAAAATATGAGCGGCATGTCAACCTGTGTCAACATAGGCACTAAAAATGTGAAAAGCTCATGTCAATCTTTTCCCATGTTGACATTTTTCATGTTGACCTTTTGACCATTTCTACATTTACACCATGCCGACCTACTGAATGTGAACTATCTTCTCTCTAGAAGCGACCCTGCTTATAGTCGACATGCACTTGGTCAACAGGGTCAAATGGTCAATAGGTAAAGCGTGGACAGTAGCTTAAGGTCAACAGATTCCGAAGGTGGACGTAATGGTCAGCCACACAAGGTTTTCGGGGTTTTTACATATTTTTCCATCGTTGGCTTGATTTACCGTCCGTGTGGGTTATGATCAGGAATAGCAGTGATAGTAGTGATAGAGAGAGCGTAGGGGTAATGGAGCGATGTACCGTGCACAAAGCGTGGCGAGCGAGCCTGCGAGGGTTCCGGTTGTTTCCTCATGCAGGAAACAGTGTTTACTTGTGTAAGAAATAAGGAAATGATATCTATATGTTGGCAGCATACGTGGACTTGCACCTGGCTGGGAACACCTCTGAGAGGTGCACATGCGCAGAATTGCTGCTCTGCATTTACACCAAATCCTCTCAGTGATCTTTTTCTGAAGCCTATTACCAGCCCTGTTCTGTTTCTGGGCATGCAAGGTGCACAGAGGCGGCACTGTACCCACTCGGCGGCTGCCCAGGAGCAGGATTTATCTGCAATAGTCACAGTCTTCTCCGCAGCATCTGCCTTGCTTAGAACATTCTGCCTCTGGTCCCCATCCCTGTTGCAGAGATGCACGTACAACGCTCCCATTGCTAATTGCGGCTCAGCTGGTTCAAGTTTTGTCATCAGGATCCCTATAAACACCCTGTCTACATGTCTATTCCCTCACATCTGCACTCATTACGGCCTGTTATGTGCCGCACCTATCCCAGCATTTAACCATTAACAGCAGCCGCAGCAGGGAGTACTGATGTGAGGGTCTGGAATCAACCTAATGCTGGAAGATTGGGCTGTCAGACCCTCATCACACCAAGTTTATCCACCCAACCTGTTAAATGAAGTGATGTGCCAGCCCTGCTACCTATATACTGTGACCACACATTCAAAAGTGGTATATATATATATATATATATATATATATATATATATATTTATTATCAGATTCTTATATAGCGCATACAGATTCCGCAGCGCTTTACAGAATATAGTTGAACATTCACATCTGTCCCTGCCCCAGTGGAGCTTACAATCTATATTCCCTACCCTCTCTGCTGACTTATGTTTGCGGCATCCTGTTTCGAAAACTGGGCGGGCAACTAATGTCCGATTACGTCAGCCGCCCACAGCCTGGTAGGCAGGTTGCCGCATTTTCCTGGGCGCACCCAGCGTTTTGGTGGGTACGTCGAGAAAACGCATTGCGTTCGCATGCAAAGGCCCCCTTCCCGCCTCCTTCATTCCCCCTCCCCCTGTATGAGCGCCACGGAGACTCAAGTCTCCAAAGGTGCTCTCACAGAAGCCCTGCACATATTTGCTTATTAGCTTCAACATCGGTCTCCCGTGCGAATACGCTGGGGATCGATCAGACGAGAATCAGGGCCTATATTTCTTATCTTTTAGAAGGTGTTAAATAAATAAGTAGATTCTGATTGGTTGCCTATAGCAACATCACATCTTCAACAGAACTAGTAACTAGGAAAGAATAATACCAAAGAACACAGCATAAAGTTTACTACTGACGCTTCTTTCCATCCATGATGTGTCTCCTCCTGTCAGGCAGGACATAATGATAACTGCGGTGCGTACGACAAATGCTCTCCTCTTCTGATTTGGAAGCACTCAGAATTAATTTAACAATCGCACAAAGCCAGACTTGGACAGTTGTAATTATATCTGTGCACAACAAACGGCATTTGGCTGCCAGTATGAATTTAGAGGCTGTAATCTGTCACGTTTATTATTGCCTTGTATTTTCTGTTTTATTTTATTCATTGAATGGATTTTGCTGCAGAGAATAATCAGGGGGAAAATTAAGTATAAATTACCGGGATGGGGAGAGAGGAGAAGGAATGCAAGATACAGTAAATATATCGAATTGCAACAAACGTCAATGAAAGGTACGGCAGTAAATTCAGCAGCGCCGTCTCTTTACCGGACTGCTTATAGGGATAACTCGGTTCTGCAGGGAGTGCGCCAGAATCAGGCGTCGCGTGGTGATGTGACTATAGAAGGTTTCCTAAGTTACTACAGGATGTTCTGTATACCGATGCCAGCATCCCGACTGCCGTCAGAAGAGTGGCGACGGAACTTCACAGAGGTCAGAATGCCGCTGCATGAATACAGAGAGCTAGTATCCTGATTGGCTGGAGGCGGGGCAGGGTTAGTATACCTACATGACTCCTCCCACCAGTGGTCTGTATGTATACCTTACTACAAGTTGTGGTATGGGACGATTATGCTGGGTATGGTCCACAGGCACAAGGCTGATGACAAAATGTCAACACATGCAAAGGTAGACATGAGGTTTTTAATGCGAAGTTGGAGATTTCGGCACATGGACATGAAATTAGTGTACCACACCACCTGCGAGGCACCATTCCGAACCGGAGTTCAGGTGAATAATAAAGGGCCCAATTCAGACCTGATCGCTGGGCTGCGAGTTTTCGGAGCCCAGCGATCAGGTAAAATCCACCCCGTCGCCATGCCCGCTGCACTACCCATGTGCACGCCTGCAATTACGATCACTAGCACAATATCCAAAACCCTGAAATCAGGACCTGCCTCGCCAAAAGGGGTGGAGCTATATGATGAGTGGGTGTGGCTTCTGACAAAGGGGCAGTACGGATGGTGTAATGGTTACATTACTGCCTCACAGCACTGAGGTCATGGGTTCTATCCCCACCATGTGTTATATATACGGGGCAGTACGGATGGTGTAATGGTTAGCATTACTGCCTCACAGCACTGAGGTCATGGGCTCTATCCCCACCATGTGTTATATATACAGGGCAGTACGGATGGTGTAATGGTTACATTACTGCCTCACAGCACTGAGGTCATGGGTTCTATCCCCACCATGTGTTATATATATGGGGCAGTACGGACGGTGTAATGGTTAGCATTATTGCCTCACAGCACTGAGGTCATGGGTTCTATTACCACCATGTGTTATATATACGGGGCAGTACGGATGATGTAATGGTTACATTACTGCCTCACAGCGCTGAGGTCATGGGTTCTATCCCCACCATGTGTTATATATACAGGGCAGTACGGATGGTTTAATGGTTACATTACTGCCTCACAGCGCTGAGGTCATGGGTTCTATCCCCACCATGTGTTATATATACAGGGCAGTATGGATGGTTTCAATGGTTACATTACTGCCTCACAGCGCTGAGGTCATGGGTTCTATTCCCACCATGTGTCATATATACGGGGCAGTACGGATGGTGTAATGGTTACATTACTGCCTCACAGCGCTGAGGTCATGGGTTCTATCCCCACCATGTGTTATATATACAGGGCAGTACGGATGGTTTAATGGTTACATTACTGCCTCACAGCGCTGAGGTCATGGGTTCTATCCCCACCATGTGTTATATATACGGGGCAGTACGGATGGTGTAATGGTTACATTACTGCCTCACAGCACTGAGGTCATGGGTTCTATCCCCACCATGTGTTATATATACGGGGCAGTACGGATGGTGTAATGGTTAGCATTATTGCCTCACAGCACAGAGGTCATGGGTTCTATTCCCACCATGTGTTATATATACGGGGCAGTACGGACGATGTAATGGTTAGCATTATTGCCTCACAGCACTGAGGTCATGGGTTCTATCCCCACCATGTGTTATATATACAGGGCAGTACGGATGGTGTAATGGTTAGTATTACTGTTTTACAGCGCTGAGGTCATGGGTTCTATCCCCACCATGTGTTATATATACAGGGCAGTACGGATGGTGTAATGGTTACATTACTGCCTCACAGCGCTGAGGTCATGGGTTCTATTCCCACCATGTGTCATATATACGGGGCAGTACGGACGGTTTAATGGTTAGCATTACTGCCTCACAGCACTGAGGTCATGGGTTCTATCCCCACCATGTGTTATATATACAGGGCAGTACGGATGGTGTAATGGTTAGTATTACTGTTTTACAGCGCTGAGGTCATGGGTTCTATCCCCACTTTGTGGTATATATACAGGGCAGTACAGATAGTGTAATGGTTACATTACTGCCTCACAGCACTGAGGTCATGGGTTCTATTCCCACCATGTGTTATATATACGGGGCAGTATGGACGGTGTAATGGTTACATTAGTGCCTCACAGCACTGAGGTCATGGGTTCTATCCCCACCATGTGTTATATATACAGGGCAGTACGGATGGTGTAATGGTTAGCATTACTGCCTCACAGCACTGAGGTCATGGGATCTATCCCCACCATGTGTTATATATACAGGGCAGTACGGATGGTGTAATGGTTACATTATTGCCTCACAGCACAGAGGTCATGGGTTCTATTCCCACCATGTGTTATATATACGGGGCAGTACGGACGGTGTAATGGTTAGCATTATTGCCTCACAGCACTGAGGTCATGGGTTCTATTACCACCATGTGTTATATATACGGGGCAGTACGGATGATGTAATGGTTACATTACTGCCTCACAGCGCTGAGGTCATGGGTTCTATCCCCACCATGTGTTATATATACAGGGCAGTACGGATGGTTTAATGGTTACATTACTGCCTCACAGCGCTGAGGTCATGGGTTCTATCCCCACCATGTGTTATATATACAGGGCAGTATGGATGGTTTCAATGGTTACATTACTGCCTCACAGCGCTGAGGTCATGGGTTCTATTCCCACCATGTGTCATATATACGGGGCAGTACGGATGGTGTAATGGTTAGCATTAAAGCCTCACAGCACTGAGGTCATGGGTTCTATCCCCACCATGTGTTATATATATGGGGCAGTACGGACGATGTAATGGTTACATTACTGCCTCACAGCGCTGAGGTCATGGGTTCTATCCCCACCATGTGTTATATATACATGGCAGTACAGACGATGTAATGGTTACATTACTGCCTCACAGCACTGAGGTCATGGGTTCTATCCCCACCATGTGTTATATATACAGGGCAGTACGGATGGTGTAATGGTTAGCATTACTGCCTCACAGCACAGAGGTCATGGGTTATATTCCCACCATGTGTTATATATACGGGGCAGTACGGACGGTGTAATGGTTAGCATTATTGCCTCACAGCACTAAGATCATGGGTTCTATTACCACCATGTGTTATATATACGGGGCAGTACGGACGATGTAATGGTTACATTACTGCCTCACAGCGCTGAGGTCATGGGTTCTATCCCCACCATGTGTTATATATACAGGGCAGTATGGATGGTGTAATGGTTACATTACTGCCTCACAGCACTGAGGTCATGGATTCTATCCCCACCATGTGTTATATATACATGGCAGTACGGATGGTGTAATGGTTACATTACTGCCTCACAGCGCTGAGGTCATGGGTTCTATTCCCACCATGTGTCATATATACGGGGCAGTACGGACGGTGTAATGGTTAGCATTACTGCCTCACAGCACTGAGGTCATGGGTTCTATCCCCACCATGTGTTATATATACAGGGCAGTACGGATGGTGTAATGGTTAGTATTGCTGTTTTACAGCGCTGAGGTCATGGGTTCTATCCCCACCATGTGTTATATATACGGGGCAGTACGGATAGTGTAATGGTTACATTACTGCCTCACAGCACTGAGGTCATGGGTTCTATTCCCACCATGTGTTATATATACGGGGCAGTATGGATGGTGTAATGGTTACATTAGTGCCTCACAGTACTGAGGTCATGGGTTCTATCCCCACCATGTGTTATATATACAAGGCAGTACGGATGGTGTAATGGTTAGCATTACTGCCTCACAGCACTGAGGTCATGGGATCTATCCCCACCATGTGTTATATATACGAGGCAGTACGGATGGTGTAATGGTTTCATTACTGCCTCACAGCACAGAGGTCATGGGTTCTATTCCCACCATGTGTTATATATACGGGGCAGTACGGACGGTGTAATGGTTAGCATTATTGCCTCACAGCACAGAGGTCATGGGTTCTATTCCCACCATGTGTTATATATACGGGGCAGTACGGACGGTGTAATGGTTAGCATTATTGCCTCACAGCACTGAGGTCATGGGTTCTATCACCACCATGTGTTATATATACGGGGCAGTACGGACGATGTAATGGTTACATTACTGCCTCACAGCGCTGAGGTCATGGGTTCTATCCCCACCATGTGTTATATATACGGGGCAGTATGGATGGTGTAATGGTTAGCATTACTGCCTCGCAGCGCTGAGGTCATGGGTTCTATCCCCACCATGGCCCTAACTGTGTGGAGTTTGTATATTCTGGTACTCCGGTTTCCTCCCACAATTCAAAAATATACTGGTAGGTTATTTGGCTCCTAAAAAAATTAACCCTAGAATGTCTGTGTGTGCGTGTACATGTGGTAGGCAATATAGATTGTAAGCTCCACTGGGGCAGGGACTGATGTGGATGTTCAAATATTCTCTGTAAAGCGCTGCGGAATATGTGTGCACTATATAAGAAACTGTTAATAATATTCGATGTACAGCGCTGTGGAATATGTGTGCGCTATATAAATAACTGGTAATAATATTCTCTGTACAGCGCTGTGGAATATGTGTGCGCTATATAATAACTGGAAATAATATTCTCTGTACAGCGCTGCGGAATATGTGTGCGCTATATAATAACTGGTAATAATATTCTCTGTACAGCGCTGCGGAATATGTGTGCAGTATAAAATAACTGGTAATAATATTCTCTGTACAGCGCTGCGGAATATGTGTGCGCTTTATAATAACTGGTAATAATATTCTCTGTACAGCGCTGCAGAATATGTGAGCGCTATATAACAACTGGTAATAATAATCTCTGTACAGCGCTGCGGAATATGTGTGCTCTATATAATAACTGGTAATAATATTCTCTGTACAGCGCTGCGGAATATGTGTGCGCTATATAATAACTGGTAATAATAGTCTCTGTACAGCGCTGTGGAATATGGGTGCGCTATATAATAACTGGTAATAATATTCTCTGTACAGCTCTGCGGAATATGTGTGCACTATATAATAACTGGTAATAATATTCTCTGTACAGCGCTGCGGAATATGTGTGCGCTATATAAATAACTGGTAATAATATTCTCTGTGCAGCGCTGCGGAATATGTGTGCGCTATATAAGAAACTGTTAATAAATAAAGGGGCGTGGCCTAACACAACAATCCCCTAACACAATGATCCCCCGTTCTTGTCATTTTCAGGGCATGACCTCCCTCCCTACCTCCCTCCTTCCTGCACTGAAGATATGATCTCCATCTACGCCTAACTACCCCCCACCCCCACCCACCCACCCACCCGCGGATCATTGCCACCCATGTGAATGACAAACAAGAAGTAGATTCTGACCGGTTACTATGGGCAACATCCAATCTTCGCTAGAACTCCTATCTTAGTAAATTGACCCCCAAAACTCTTAATTGTTGCCCATAGCAACAACTCATCATCAACAGAATTCCCATTTTAGTATATGAATCCCTACGTCCTGGGAATTAATCCTCAGAGCCGTGTAGGGACCGGCCCTACCCTCCATCTTCCTTGTGCTATATAACCGTGATACATGCGGCATTGCCCTGTCTGTCTGTATAATAATACAGCGCCATGCACCGCGCTGGCCTGTTCACACCCACACACTTTATATTCCATGTACATACAGTATGTGTTTCCTCCTATCTACCAACACAAGCCCCTTCCATCTGACTGCAGTGAAAACCACATCCAGCCCTCGCCCCTCAGGATAATACTGTAATAGAACTGCGGCCCCCTGCTGCGATCCGGGGCTGGATGCGGCAATCCTCTGACAGGCAGGCCGTAATGAGTTGACGTTTTAATTATACGTCTGCAGGGACTGCTTCAATACATCTCATCATAGGGCTCACGTTGGGTTGTCCGGGCCCTCGTCAGCCGCTGACACACAATCCATCTCTCTTGTGCGGGTGATGTTTATTACCAGGTATCTCAGGAACAGATAGTGACGGACACAGCAGCGCCAGATAATAGATGGCAATACATTGGCGTCTTCAGTTATCTGTACTCGCGTGAGAGTGGACAGGAATCAGCAATATTATAGGGAGATGCTACAGATAATTCCACCCATGCATCCTGTTTTGTGTCTCTCTAATGCGGAGAACCTTCTCTGATGTACAGACATTTCCATTGCCTCAGGTCATGGAACCAATGCACCCCTCCTGTCTCTTCCATGCGAGTACATGAACCAATATATTAGGGTAATGTACACTATAAGATTCAGTGGTGTAACAGTAACACAGCAACAAGCTGCAGTGGTTGTGCAGGGTGTGTGTGTGGGGGGGGGGATTCAAATTAGTAATTGACCTAACGAGGGAAAGGTGGCCAGGGGACGCTGCATTCCTGCTATAGCTTTGTTTACCTTGGGCCATGCCCCGATGGACGACTAAAACATCATCCCCAATTAACGCATCTATCATCGTGGGGACTCACCTAACCCTCATGGACCAGACCGGACGTTAACCACACAAACAATGCCCAGCTCCCCTCACACTGAGCAGGGCAAACTCACCAATAATTCGAGGGTAGGTGCCCCACAATGATCATATACGTCCTAAAAGCCACAAAAATGTAGCGTCCCCCGACCTGCTGCGCCTCCAACACAAACACAAAGCAGTGACAATAAGAAAAACAACGGACTTGGGCAGAACTTTAATAGGAACAAACACGAGAGGCCTGGTGCTTCTGAGAACTCCCTTATAATCTCTTTACTCACAGTAACCTCACCTGACTGGGATTGGCTAGCCCCCGTGACAGACAGAAAACTCTAGCAAGCTTGTCACCTGACCTTCATAGAAAAACCTGGGATTCTTAACTCCTGTCGCGCCAATTTGGCCTTCGCATGTTCTTATCATCATAAAATATTCCAGGCTGGTACCGTACAAGGGCCAGGTAGAACCAGGTGTAGGCACCTGAATACAATTAGAGTTATCCTGGTTTGGAGATATACCAGGATATGAAGCCTGCGTCCGGTCATCATCAGCCAGGATCACTTACTTCTCTCTATGGCAAATTACATTACTACTAACAGGTCAAAAGTACTTATACCCCAAATTCAAAGAAATCCTCCTATCCCCATTCCTAATCACAATCATACATATACACGGTGACCTACTGCAGGATCACAAAGTGCCCTCAGAGACTGTTCACAATCTACAGTATAAGGACACAGCCTCGTTTCTGTTGCTTACAACTACCTTTATGTAATGATTGCTGCAACCTCCTACCATCAGGCCAGTATATTTTTAGCCATATATGTCACACGTCACCTACCCTTTTGTTGTTTGTACAGTGAAAATCCCAAACATCCAGCACACGGGTCCTCTGATATGATGAGCATCCGAGATGCATCATTGGAATGTCTTATCAAATACAACTTCATATTTTCTAAACCACATGAGGCCCTATAAACAGATATAACCCTGCAGTCCAGGTAAAGACATAGGCATTAGGTGTATAAGGGGCACTAGTATTGTGTGCATTATGTGTATAAAGGGCACTACTATTGTGTGAATTATGTGTATAAGGGGTACTACTACTGTGTGCATTATGTGTATAAGGGGCACTACTACTGTGTGCATTATGTGTATAAGGGGTACTACTACTGTGTGCATTATGTGTATAAGGGGCACTACTATTGTGTGCATTATGTGTATAAGGGGTACTACTACTGTGTGCATTATGTGTATAAGGGGTACTACTACTGTGTGCATTATGTGTATAAGGGGCACTACTATTGTGTGCATTATGTGTATAAGGGGCACTACTACTGTGTGCATTATGTGTATAAGGGGTACTACTACTGTGTGCATTATGTGTATAAGGGGTACTACTACTGTGTGCATTATGTGTATAAGGGGTACTACTACTGTGTGCATTATGTGTATAAGGGGCACTACTACTGTGTGCATTATGTATATAAGGGGCACTACTAATTTGTGCAATATGTGTATAAGGGGCACTACTATTGTGTGCATTATGTGTATAAGGGGTACTACTACTGTGTGCATTATGTGTATAAGGGGCACTACTATTGTGTGCATTATGTGTATAAGGGGTACTACTACTGTGTGCATTATGTGTATAAGGGGCACTACTACTGTTTGCATTATGTGTATAAGGGGCACTACTATTTTGTGCATTATGTGTATAAGGGGCACTACTATTGTGTGCATTATGTGTATATGGTGTACTACTACTGTGTGCATTATGTGTATAAGGGGCACTACTATTGTGTGCATTATGTGTATAAGGGGTACTACTACTGTGTGCATTATGTGTATAAGGGGTACTACTAATGTGTGCATCATCTGTATAAGGGGCACTACTATTTTGTGCATTATGTGTATAAGGGGCACTACTATTGTGTGCATTATGTGTATAAGGGGCACTACTATTGTGTGCATTATGTGTATAAGGGGCACTACTACTGTGTGAATTATGTGTATAATGGGTACTACTACTGTGTGCATTATGTGTATAAGGGGTACTACTACTGTGTGCATTATGTGTATAAGGGGTACTACTACTGTGTGCATTATGTGTATAAGGGGCACTAATATTTTGTGCATTATGTGTATAAGGGGCACTACTATTGTGTGCATTATGTGTATAAGGGGCACTACAACTGTGTGCATTATGTGTATAATGGGCACTACTACTGTGTGCATTATGTGTATAAGGGGCACTACTACTGTGTGCATTATGTGTATAAGGGGCACTACTATTGTGTGCATTATGTGTATAAGGGGCACTACTATTGTGTGCATTATGTGTATAAGGGGAACTACTACTGTGTGCATTGTGTATAAGGGGCACTACTATTGTGTGCATTATGTGTATAAGGGACACTGCTATTGTGTGCATTATGTGTATAAGGGGCACTACTACTGTGTGCATTATGTGTATAAGGGGCACTGCTACTGTGTGCATTATGTGTATAAGGGGTACTACTACTGTGTGCATTATGTGTATAAGGGGTACTACTACTGTGTGCATTATGTGTATAAGGGGTACTACTACTGTGTGCATTATGTGTATAAGGGGCACTACTATTTTGTGCATTATGTGTATAAGGGGCACTACTATTGTGTGCATTATGTGTATAAGGGGCACTACAACTGTGTGCATTATGTGTATAATGGGCACTACTACTGTGTGCATTATGTGTATAAGGGGCACTACTATTGTGTGCATTATGTGTATAAGGGGCACTACTATTGTGTGCATTATGTGTATAAGGGGAACTACTACTGTGTGCATTGTGTATAAGGGGCACTACTATTGTGTGCATTATGTGTATACGGGACACTGCTATTGTGTGCATTATGTGTATAAGGGGCACTACTACTGTGTGCATTATGTGTATAAGGGGTACTACTGTGTGCATTATGTGTATAAGGGGTATTACTACTGTGTGTATTATGTGTATAAGGGGCACAACTATTGTGACCATTATGTAATTTATTCTAGGTGATTCTCAAGGCTGTGAATTTGCAGCCTTGCAAGTCCACCAGGTGTCGCCCCCGGCGCCCACATCACTGGGTGATTTCCATGGAAACAGCCAGCGTTTTCATGGGAATGCCCACGAAATGCATTTCCATGGTCGCGACTATCCTCCACGGGGATGCTTGCACCCGGCAAACAGTCTGTTTACCGTAGCCGCACGAACCAAGCGCATGCAAGCAGGGTGCGGTGGTGGTGGGGGAGCGAGAGATGTGGTGATGTCCGCAGCGTCGCTCAACAGGGGGGGGAGGAGCAGTGTCTCGTTTCATCATGGAGGGGGTTGAGATGCGGCAATGGCCGCAGCTTCGCTCCACGGGGGGGGGGGGGGGGGTGTGCTCTCAAGTGGCCGTCCTGCAGTGGCCCTGCGAACGCCTTATATTTAAAGGGCACTATTACTGTGGACCTTTTTGTGTAAGGGGTACTACTGCTGTGGTCATTATGGCTGCGGACAGGTCGGCCAGGCTCTGGTAAAATGTAACGGCCGAGGCCACCAGACAAGGGGTGGCATGCCCCCTTGGAGAAAATAAAAACATTGTAATTTGTGCAGGTGCAGGATCCTCCTTGCCCACGCAGAAGAGGGGGAGAGATGTGGCGAAGTGGGGGCGCGGATGTTAGTGCATCCCACCCTTGAAATGTAATAGGATGAGAGAATCAGAAAGTGAGAGCTTTGGAAAGAAATCTCCAGGTTTTGTTTTTTTTGTTTTTTTTTAAAGCGGCAATCATTTACACTGCAAAATCACACTAGTTCTGCAGTATAAATAATTGCTGCTTTAAAAAAAAAACTGGAGATTTCTTCCCCAATCTCTCACCCTCTGATTCTCTCATCCTATTACATTTCCCCCTCTCATTCCACTTTATCTCTCCCAGGCTTAGCATATCTCACCCAAAAGGGACAGATGTATTAAGCCTGGTGAAGAGATAAAGTGGAGATAAAGTTGAAGGAGATAACGCACCAGCCAACCAGGTGTGTTTGAAAAATGACAGTTGGGAGTTGATTGGCTGGTGCGTTATCACCTTCCACTTTATCTCTCTCCCAGGCTTAGCACATCTCACCCAATGAGAGAGATCATTTCCTCATTTTGAGAAGTGACCCCCCCCCCCCAGCAGGTGCCTTGAGTAACCCTACCTGCACGGTGTGCCTGTATGTCCGTGTGCTTTATAGCAGAACAGATTCCCCGGGGACGTGAGAGCCATAAAATCATTTCCTGGAGTCCTCTGCTGCGGTGAGATGATGTCTGGGAGACACGTCGGTAATAATGCCGGCTGGGATGCTCGCAGCCACATGTCAGAGTGCAGTGTCCATTAGATATGACAAGACTTTATTACAGCACCTTATAGTGGAGGAGAAGGCTCAGCTCTTACAGACAGATATTACATTCTCCCTCACTCCTGACATCCCCATAACTCCTGATTTATTAAGCCTTCTCTTATCATCCGTATTTGAAGACTTACACTGCTGAGGAGTCAGCTACTAAGGCACGAACCCTGCTGTATTTATTAAAGGTTTAACAGGGGCCAATATCATATATCCCATACACCAGCGGGGTTA